>NC_056429.1:22017526-22022405 GCF_018296145.1 Oncorhynchus tshawytscha | reverse complement strand
TATTTATTAGACAAAACGTAAACACGACTAAACACTAAACACGACTAAACACTAAACACTACAAAACAATAAACGTAATGAAAACCGAAAACAGCCTATCTAGTGCAAACTAACAGAGAGTACAAGTAAGACACTAAGGACAATCACCCACGACAAACTCAAAGAATATGGCTGCCTAAATATGGTTCCCAATCAGAGACAACGATAAGCATCTGCCTCTGATTGAGAACCACTCCAGACAGCCATAGACTTTGCTAGACAACCCACTAAGCTACAATCCCAATACCACCACCAAAACCCCAAGACAAACACACCACAATTACCAAAACCCCATGCCACACCCTGGCCTGACCAAATACATAAAGATGAACACAAAATACTTTGACCAGGGCGTGACAGAACCCCCCCCCTAAGGTGCGGACTCCCGAACGCACCTCAAAACAATAGGGAGGGTCCGGGTGGGCGTCTGTCCATGGTGGCGGCTCCGGCGCGGGACGTGGACCCCACTCCTTTAATGTCTTAGTCCCCTCTCCCTTCGTCCCTGGATAGTCCACCCTCGCCGCCGACCATGGCCTAGTAGTCCTCACCCAGAACCCCACTGGACTGAGGAGCAGATCGGGACTGAAGGACAGCTCGGGACCGAGGCAGCTCGGGACTGAGGGGAAGCTCGGGAGTGAGAGAAAGCTCAGGAGTGAGAGGAAGCTCAGGAGTGAGAGGAAGCTCAGGAGTGAGAGGAAGCTCAGGAGTGAGAGGAAGCTCAGGAGTGAGAGGAAGCTCAGGAGTGAGAGGAAGCTCAGGAGTGAGAGGAAGCTCAGGCCGGTAAATAGATCTACCAGCTCCTGGCTGGCTGGTGGTCTCAGCAGATCCTGGCTGACTGGCAGATCCTGGCTGACTGGCAGATCCTGGCTGACTGGCAGATCTGGAAGAGTCTGGTTGACTGGCAGATCTGGAAGAGTCTGGTTGACTGGCAGATCTGGAAGAGTCTGGTTGACTGGCAGATCTGGAAGGGTCTGGCTGACTGGCAGATCTGGAAGAGTCTGGCTGACTGGCAGATCTGGAAGAGTCTGGCTGACTGGCAGATCTGGAAGAGTCTGGTTGACTGGCAGATCTGGAAGAGTCTGGCTGACTGGCAGATCTGGCGGCGCTGGGCAGACTGGCAGATCTGGCGGCGCTGGGCAGACTGGCGGCGCTGGGCAGACTGGCGATGCTGGGCAGACTGGCGGCGCTGGGCAGACTGGCGGCGCTGGGCAGACTGACGACGCTGGGCAGACTGGCGGCGCTGGGCAGACTGGCGGTGCTGGGCAGACTGGCGGTGCTGGGCAGACTGGCGACGCTGGGCAGACTGGCGACGCTGGGCAGACTGGCGACGCTGGGCAGACTGGCGACGCTGGACAGACTGGCGGCGCTGGGCAGACTGGGGCACTGGCGGCGCTGGGCAGACTGGCGGCACTAGCTGCCCCATATAGGCTGACAGCTCTGGCGGCTTCTTACAGACTGACCGCTCTGGCGGCTCCGTGCTGACTGGCAGCTCCTTGCAGACTGGCAGCTCCTTACAGACTGACAGCTCCGTGCAGACTGACAGCTCCGTGCAGACTGACAGCTCCGTGCAGACTGGCAGCTCCGTGCAGACTGGCAGCTCCATGCAGACTGGCAGCTCCATGCAGACTGGCTGCTCCATGCAGATTGGCTGCTCTATGCAGACTGACATCTCTGGCTGCTTCATGCAGACTGACAGCTCTGGCTGCTCCATGTAGACTGGCTGCTTCATGCAGACTGGCAGCTCGGGCTGCTTCATGTAGACTGACAGCTCTGGCTGCTCCATGCGGACTGACAGCTCTGGCTGCTCCATGTAGACTGACTGCTTCATGCAGACTGGCAGCTCGGGCTGCTTCATCATGTAGACTGACAGCTCTGGCTGCTCCATGCGGACTGACAGCTCTGGCTGCTCCATGCGGACTGACAGCTCTGGCTGCTCCATGCGGACTGACAGCTCTGGCTGCTCCATGCGGACTGACAGCTCTGGCTGCTCCATGCGGACTGACAGCTCTGGCTGCTCCATGCGGAGACTGATGCAGCTCTGGCTGCTCCATGTAGACTGGCTGCTTCATGCAGACTGGCAGCGCGGGCTGCTTCATGTAGACTGACAGCTCTGGCTGCTTCATGCAGACTGGCAGCTCTGGCTGCGCTGAACAGGCGGGAGACTCCGGCAGCGCTGGAGATGAGGAAAGCTCCGACAGCGCTAGATAGGCGGGAGACTTCGGCAGCGCAGGAGAGGAGAAAGGCTCCGACAGCGCTGGAGAGGCGAGGCGCACTGTAGGCCTGATGCGTGGTGCTGGTACTGGTGGTACTGGACCGAGGACACGCACAGGAAGCCTGGTGCGGGGAGCTGCTACCGGAGGGCTGGGGTGTGGAGGTGGTACTGGATAGACCGGACCGTGCAGGCGCACTGGAGCTCTTGAGCACCGAGCCTGCCCAACCTTACCTGGTTGAATGCTCCCGGTTGCCCTGCCAGTGCGGCGAGGTGGAATAGCCTGCACTGGGCTATGCAGGCGAACCGGAGACACCGAGCGCAAGGCTGGTGCCATGTAAGCCGGCCCAAGGAGACGCACTGGGGACCAGATGCGTAGAGCCGGCTTCATGGCATTTGGCTCGACGCTCAATCTAGCCCGGCCGATACGCGGAGCTGGAATATACCGAACCGGGCTGTGCACCCGCACTGGAGACACCGTGCGCTCCACAGCATAACACGGTGCCTGCCCGGTCTCTCCAGCCCCCGGTAAGCACAGGGAGTTTGCGCAGGTCTCCTACCTGGCATAGCCATACTCCCTGTAAGCCCCCAAGAAATTTTTGGGGCTGACTCTCGGGCTTCCATCCGCTCTGCCGTGCTAGCTCCTCATAATGCCGCCTCTCTGCTTTTGCTGCCTCCAGCTCGGCTTTGGGGCGACAATAATCTCCAGGCTCATTCCAGGGTCCTTTACCGTCCAATTCCTCCTCCCATGTCCATAACTCCAGGTGGTGCAACCTCTCCCACTGTAGCTGCTGCTGCTCCTGCTGCTGCTGCCTCTGTTGCCTCTTCTCCTGTTGCTCCTTTGGGCGGCTACACTCCCTGGTTTAGCCCAGGGTCCTCTCCCGTCGAAGATCTCCTCCCATGACCAGAAATCCTTGGTGAGCATCTCCTTTTTTCGGCTGCTCCTGCCTGTTGACACGCCGCTTGGTCCGTTGGTGGTGGGTGATTCTGTAACGGTTTTCTAGTGGTGATGAAGGAGAGTCGGACCAAACTGCAGCGTGTCGATTGCGATCCATATTTATTAAACAAAACGTAAACACGTAAACACTAAACACGACTAAACACTAAACACTACAAAACAATAAACGTAATGAAAACCGAAAACAGCCTATCTAGTGCAAACTAACAGAGAGTACAAGTAAGACACTAAGGACAATCACCCACGACAAACTCAAAGAATATGGCTGCCTAAATATGGTTCCCAATCAGAGACAACGATAAGCATCTGCCTCTGATTGAGAACCACTCCAGACAGCCATAGACTTTGCTAGACAACCCACTAAGCTACAATCCCAATACCACCACCAAAACCCCAAGACAAACACACCACAATTACAAAACCCCATGCCACACCCTGGCCTGACCAAATACATAAAGATGAACACAAAATACTTTGACCAGGGCGTGACAGCAGTGTCCATCTCCTCCAGACCATCAGCACAATTCCACTCTTTTCCTTGGTCAGTTATGGTGTGAAAAGCATCGTTCCCTCAAGAACAAACGATCAGTAATAACCCCAAGACTGCACCAATCTCACCACTCATCTCTATTACAGGAATGTCCCTGCGTGATACTGAATGTAGATATCTAAATAACTGTTAGCTCCGTTACTGAGTAATAAATAGTTAGGGAAAGTGTGTCGGCCTGTTTCCAGCAGGGCCGTGGTATGGCTGTGCATGTTAAGTGGGTCAAAGGGGATGTTGTGTTGACTTCCAGCAGTGAGTCATCCTGCCTAGTAGCTGCACAATCGCTGAGTCAGCCCCTCAGCCACGCACAGTGACAATAGAGGGCAGGGAGGAGGGATGGGCACTGGAACAGAGGCAGCAAGCTACAGAGGAGGGAAGACTCACTGCAGTATTTGGGTTAGCTCACTCTGTCGATCTCCTTCGCTGTCCCACATGGAGGCTACAGCTTTGTGACGGTCTCACAACTATAGAGGTGCTCCATCAACTGAAAGGGAACATTCTGACCTTTGAAATGTTGATCTAACAAACTGTATTTTGTGGTTCGTCGGTATAAGTTCAGAGTCAAACACACCATACTCACTATGCGGCAGTATGGGTTCAGAGTCAGACACGCCATACTCACAATGACTCAATTAAATACTGGGAAAAACCCATCCGCAATTTCCACGTCAAAGTTCTTTATTAGTGTTGATGAACAGAACACTCATTCTCTCCCAAAGTGAGAGAGATATGTGCATGTGGTGTATGTGGCCAGTGGTGTAAAGTACTTAAGTAAAAATACTTTAAAGTACTACTGTCATGCCCTGGTCTAAGTATTTTGTGTTTTTCTTCATGTATTGGGTCAGGCCAGGGTGTGGCATGGGGTTTTTGTATTGTGGTGTGTTTTGTCTTGGGGTTTTGGTGTGATTTCTGGACATGGGAGGAAATCCTAAACGGAGAAGGACCCTGGGCTCAGCCTGAGAATATCGCCGCCCCAAAGAAGAACTGGAGGCGGCGGCGGAGAGGCGCCGGTATGAGGAGGCAGCACGGCCACTCGGAAGGAAGCCTGAGAGTCAGCCGCAAAAATTTCTTGGGGGGCTCAGGGAGAGTGTGGCAGAGTCAGGAGTCAGACCTGAGCCAACTCTCC